>NC_140915.1:29257980-29286356 GCF_045865225.1 Trachurus japonicus | reverse complement strand
TAAAGATAAAAGACACTCTGTTGCCCTTAGAAAGAGAAAAAAGGGAGGGAGAGAGAGAGAGGAGTTAGCGGTGGTTCCCTTCTTCTTTTTCATTCACTTCCTCTCTCCCTCTGCACTGAGGAGACCTCACTGCTCAGCCCGGGCTCGCCTGTAAGTACTGCACAGCTTGTGCTGCCACTTCACACCATGACTATAGAGCAAAAGGTTCATATCACAAGGAAATGCAGCTTCAGAGTTGAAAAGATGTTTTCCCAGACACTGTGCTTGTCATGTGACTGACTTTATATTTATATTTGTATTTGTTAGTTTTGAATTTTGAGTTTTGAGTTACATTTTTATTTGGGATTGCCTCAGACACATATCTGAGCATCATGTTGTTGCTGTTGTGCTTGACCACTGGACTGAAACCACTGTGACAAACACGTTAGGGCTGTTCACAGTGGTGGCAGTTTGTTTTCCCTCACAACGCTGTTGAGCAACAGTTGAGCAGGTACATGGGACAGGGCAAATGGAAAGGAAGACTTGACTTCAGTTCATAGACGCCAAATATTTTATTGTGTGTGGTTCAAAAGTAGTTTATTATCAGCCTGAATCTCCCTGTTGTGGCTTTAGTTGTTATGTTAGTCTATACAAGTTAATGGTGTTGTGGTGTTTCAAATAAGCAGTCCTTTAGTTCAGTTTTATGTTTACTTTATTAACAGGTTTCTGTCAGCCGCCATGTTCGTTTATCTTCCGTTCTCAGTTCTCGTTCTCTACTCTCCTTCTGGCCTTTCTCGCGATATCTACTACATTTTCCTCCCTTGTTTAGAACAAAAGCTGTCTGTAACATAAAAGCTTCATTCTTATTCTTCATTCTTATAAATCTCCAAACAAATACACTGTTTCAAACTTTCTAAATCAAAACATATTATTTTTCCCAAATCATTCTCTTTTTTTTTCTTTCAAATGACAGTACCACAAAACTTGTCAATAAATCAAAACATTGTCAATTCCATTTTACATTAACAAACAAAGGAGTCTCTTTTGTTATTCTTTTTTTTTCAAGTCTCTCTGTATCTGATGGGCTTTCTGATAACTCGACCCTTCCTGGTGGGTCCTGAGGTACAGTTGGAACCTCAACTGCTGGAGCAGTCTCAGCAATCGGCACATCTCCTGTGTCATTGTTGACTTGACCGTTGCAGACTGATGAAGGCTCAGAAACATCAAAGTCCATTACCACAGGTGTGCGGCGAAGATGTTTGATATTCCTGATCGCTTTTGATCCATCCTCTGTGTTGACCAGTTCAAAAGAGTTGTCAGCGGTGTTTCTCAGTAATACATAGCGAGTGTCTCTGAATGTTGCGTCAAGCTTTCCATTCTCCATACTTGCAATGTAAACTACGTCACCAACTTTGAAGTCGTGCTCTTTTGCTCTGGTCTGGTCAGCATACTGTTTCATTTTGGTTTTGTATTCCTCGTGATGGTTTCTGACATCTGTTACTTTCTCCTTTTCTTTTGGAGTTCCACTTGTCTTCTCCAAGCTTGGACATTTAGCCCGGATTTCTCTTCCAAACAATAGCATGGCTGGTGTTTCTCCTGACGCTCTGTGTGGAGTTGAGCGATATGCCATTAATATCTTTGGAAGTTCCTCTTTCCATGTCTTTCCTTCACACTTGGTTGCTCTGAAGGCTTTCTCAGTGAAACCTCTCGATTTTTCCGTTGCTCTTTGGATAATACGGAGATGCTCTGATGTGCTTAATTCCACATGACTTAAGGAATGACTCAAAAAGTTGTCCCACAAACTGCCTGCCATTATCAGAAACAGCCTCCATGGGATATCCAAATCTGGCAAATATCTTAGTCAGTTCTGTAACTACAGTAGCTGAGGAAATATCTGAAATAACTACTGCCTCTGGAAATTAAGTATAGTAATTAATCACAGTTCGTATGTACTGGTTTTGGATAGGACAGACCAGATCAATACCTATCTTAGTCCATGGTCTCGGTGGTAGTTCTAGTGGTTGAAGGAGTTGATCCTCGTGTAGTGGCTGGTTGAGCACACCAGCGGAGCAGTTTCTGATCAATCTCTCCACATCTAGGTCCATGTTGGGCCAGTAGAATTTGCTCCTGAGATATTGTTTTATACGGATCACTCCTTGGTGTGTCTCGTGTCCAATCCTCAGTGCTTGTTTCACCATTGCTTTAGGTAACACAATCCTGTGTCCTCTCAGCACAAGTCCATAAGTGCATAACTCTCCTGCACATCTGTTGTAAGGCTGCAATTCCTCTGGAACTGGATTTGGCCATTTTCCTGTCTCAACGATTGTCTTTAGTTGCTTCAGTGCGTCATCCTCTGTCATTTTCTGTTTGATGTCCTCAAGGCTCATGGCTTGTACCTCATGCATCGTCACTGATAAAACTCTGTTTACATATGTTTCCACATACTCGTTGTTTTCTGTCTCCGGTAAAGGAAGTCGTGAAAGTGAGTCTGCCACATTGGACTTTCCGACAATGTGTTCTATCTTGTAGTCATATGGTTGCAGTCTCAAACCAAGTCTCTGAATTTGTGGTGGTGACAGTGTTGCTTTCTCTGGGTTGAACATGTAGATGAGGGGTTTGTGATCTGTTTGTGGCGTAAACTTCCCTCCCCACAAGTACGTTCTAAAATGTTCTACAGCCCATACACATCCTAAAGCCTCACGTTCTATCTGAGAATAGCAGTGTTCTGTTGGAGTCAATGAACGGCTTGCACAGGCTATTGGCTTGTTCTGTCCATCCGACTGGGTCTGTAGCAAAACTGCACCTAGTCCTACTGGGCTTGCATAACTAATGACTACTGTGGGTGCATCTAGTTTAAAGTAGGCCAGGCATGGCTCACTCACCAATGCTTCTTTCATTGTTTGGAATGATCTCTCTGTTTCACTTGTCCACTCCCACACTTGTTCTTTTCTAGTCAGTTTCCGTAGTGGTTCTGACAAGTTTGCATAGTTTGGTATGAATTTCATCAAAAATCCACATGTGCCTAGGAATGAGCGTAGTAGCTGGACGTTCTCAGGTCTGGGCGCTTTGCAGACGGCCTCGACCTTTCTTGGATCTGGTTTGATTCCTTCAGCGGTGATTACATGTCCAAGTATCTCGATCTGTTGTAGTCCAAAGATACACTTGTCTCTGTTGAGTGTTAGACCTTTGTCCTTGAATCTCTGGAAGACTTGTCTCAGTCTCTGTCCAAGTTGTTCTTCGTTCTCTCCGAATATCACCACATCATCCATGTAGCAAACAGTTCCAGGCGTGCCACATAACATAGAGTCCATAGCCTTCTGGTAGGCTTCTGGTGCACTCAATAATCCAAAGGGAACTTTTCTGAAGTGGTAGCACCCTCTGTGTGTGATGAACGTCGTTAGTGGTCTGGATTCTGGGGCTAAGTCACACTGCCAAAACCCTTTCCGTGCATCTAGCTTAGCAAACCATTTTGCTCCCTGCACTGCCTGTAAGATGCTACTGTATCTACAGCTGGTACTGGATGTCTTTCCCTGATCACTGCTCTGTTAACTTCTTGCAGGTCTACACATAGCCTCACTTCTTTTGTGTCTTTCTTGGGTACAATCAGGATATTAGAAACCCATTCTGATCCTTCATTTACTTCCTCTATTATGCCTTGTTTCCAGCATCTTGTCTAGCTCCTGGTTTACAGCTTCTAACATAGGATAAGGGACTCTCTAAACCTTGTGCTACAGGCGGGACTTTTTCATCGACTGTAACTTCATAATAGTGACAGTTACAGTCACAATAGTGTGAATGCTGAGCATTCACACTATTGTTCTTCCTCTACGCCATTTTCTTTATTGTTCTTCTGTTTGGCCATTTTCTTTATACTTATTAGTGTGAATGCTGAAAGCAAAGTTGACTATGTCTTTGTCAACTTATTCAGCATGGTTCAGCAATGGCTTTCAGCATTCACACGTATTTCCTTCAGGAAATACCAATTCTAGTTCCGAGTTCTTCTTCCCTTTTTTAGTCTCTAACTAGTCCTTCATACTTTGTGCTATTTCAACAATTCATACATCAAATCGTGCAGCTTTTTCTGGACATTATCGGAATGACTTTTCTCTTTTCAAATATTCATACTTTTTTGCAATATTCAACTATTTCTGATTTTTTTGGCCCATACAGAATGCATTGGAACAGTCTTCAAACTCTTCAAATCTTCTTACTTCTTTCAGCCTCTAAAGCTTCAGCATACTTTCTGCTAGAGACTTCATTCAAATTCTGATCTGTAGACAAACTTCTAATGTATTCAACCTGTGTACAACTTTTTCATATCTTGTACCATTTTTGAGATAAATCCTTTAAAAGCACATGAGGATTTCTGACAAATTTCACACTTTTCAATGAGTGTGTATGGCGTTGGGTCAGAGTGGGTGACATCATCATAGAGTGCAGGAGATCCAAAAAAGCGACTGGAACTTTTCTTCTGAAACTGCCAGCAAAGCTACAAATGACACTCTACACTCATGATTTTGGAAACAGTTTGTAGCCACACTTGTCTTCTGTCTCACAATGCCATCAAAAATGCACCTGTCAGGTTACCAGTCCTGAAGTTGTGGGTTCAATTCCTGCCTTGGACATGTTTGTGTGTCATTCCACATGTCTTTGTCAACTTATTCAGCGTGGTTCAGCAATGGCTTTCAGCATTCACACGTATTTCCTTCAGGAAATACCAATTCTAGTTTGACCTAGTCCTTTAAAAAGTGGGTACTCTTTAACGAGCTCGCTGAATCTCTCTGTCTGCTCTATTGTGTTCACTTTTTCTCCTGTGTTAAGTATTTTTAACTCAAAAGTTGTTTTTCTGCCTAGCAGTGCTTCTACATATCCTTCTATCACATATATTGTCTGTGACTGTGTTGTCACAGACAACATAGTCTGCCTCAAAATAACCTACACATTTAAGTGGAGTAGTCTGAGCATAGGCATAAAATCTCTTTTTAGTTGGTCTCAGTTTTGTTCTATTTGACATTGTTCGCTTATAGGTCTTCTCCTAAGTTTCTACCACTTCCTGTATCTATGACCATTTTCAGCCATTGTCCATTTATTTTAACTGTCTCAGTACATTCAGGATCTACAGCATGGATAAACTCGTCTGAATCTGAGTCAGAAGCATCCTGTACTACTGCTCTCACTGGTTTACCTGATTTTGTCTTTTCTTTCTCTTTATTTCTGTCCTTACTTGTGTCACTGTTATTTTCTGCTTGTGCTTTCTTTTTCTTCTTGAAACACATGCGTGCATAATGTCTGGTTTTCTGACAGAAAAGACACGTCGCTGTCTTGGCACCGCATTCATCTGCTGTGTGAGTGTTCATTCCGCATCTGTAACACTGGGCGTCGCGTCGCTGCTGACTTGCCCGTAGCTGCCTTTTCCTCCTTGCGCTGCTTTCCGTCCGTAATCTGCATGCACTCTTCTTAGTGAAACGGACGTGGTTATCCCTTGCTCTGTGCACAGTGCTGTCCGTAAAAATTTTAGATTCTGCCTGTGCTGCTTCATAAGCTCTCGCAGTTGACAGTGCTTTGTCTAAACTCAGTCCATCTTCCTGCAACAGTTTGTCGCGCAGCTTTTTCATGGCACATTTTCCCATCTGATCTCGTATCATGTCGTTCTCCAGTGCGCCAAAATCACATGATTTTGCCAGTTCTCTCAAAGCATTCACAAAAGCGTCTACTGTCTCATCTGGGCACTGAGCTCTTGCCTAAACTTGTGTCTCTCCAAGACGACATTTCTCCGTGGAGTGAAATATGTGTCCAGAGCGGCAACAGTTTGTGCATATGTACCTTTATTTCCTGGTAGATTTGTGAAAATCCTCTGTGTAGTCTTTCCACAGGTTATACTCCGTGAATAAATCAGAAGCTCCGAGGTTCAGCGGAACCGGCGGGGCTAGCTGAGGGTAGCTGGGTCCAGGTGCAGCATGTGCGGCTCCTTGCTGCTGTCCGTCAGTCGACATAGCTCTGCTGTTGTCATCTCACTTTTCTGCCTATGGACGTAAAAATTTCGAGTCGTCCTTCTTTGTCTCTCGGTCCTTGGCAAAAACCGTCTCCTCGTCGCCAAATGTTGTGTTGTTTAAAATAAGCAATCCTTTAGTTCAGTTTTATGTTTAGGCCTACTTTATTAACACGTTTCTGTCAGCCGCCATGTTCGTTTACCTTCCGTTCTCAGTTCTCGTTCTGGCTCTCTCGCGATATCTCACAGTACTAACTATACTACAAATGGTATTGTCCTGTATTAAATTATATTATATGTGTTTACTAAAATGATATAGTAAATACATGCAGACACAGTGAACAGGTACTAGCCAGTTCCAACCCCTAACCCTGAAGTGTAATAAGTTATGTAGGCACAACCACAGTAGGCCTAATGTTATTTTTAATCAGTTTAATTTTGTACACAGGAATGTAAATGTGTCTGTTTGACCCTTCAGCCTCATATACATCACAAGACTGACAGTTTATTATTGACATGGTCTGCACAGAAGTGAGACTCACATTTTACAGCTGGTTTTATGGATTTATGTTGTGCTTTGCCCAGTTTCTTGTAAATGTGACTTCCATAGGAGAAGATGGAGTTAAAACTCCTCCTCAGGTCTTGGCTCCACCTGCTTTAGGAAATTTACCAAAGCTTTGCTCCTCCCTTAAGGCCGCCTCTCTTCCTCTAAATGTGATGCATGGGGATGTTTGTGTTTTGAAATTGCACATGCAACATGTTTAAAACCAAGCTAACACTCCCACTTCAGGACAAATGAAGCAAGGTGCAGAAGTGAACACATCTTCTCTGAAGACACAAAGACAAGGCAAGGCATCTTTATTTATATAGCGCATTTCATACCAAGGCAACTCAATGTGCTTTACATAAAGACAAAACATTTTTTTTTTAACCCTTATGTGGTGTTCGGGTCAAATTGACCCGTTTCAAATTTTTACTAAAAGAAAAAATATACAAGGATACGACTTTTCGACCTGAAAATCCATGGCCTTGGCTTATTTTATGTGAAGAACGTGTGAAAGAAAAAAAAAATATTGACATGATATGCTACAATACCCCTACGCATTTATGTCCTTCACAGGATGTTCGGGTCAATTTGACCCGGATGAAATACATTGACTGACAGACAGGCAGACACACACACACACACACACACACACACACACAGACTTACATGGATGCAGACACACACAAACACACACACATATACAAACACACACACGTACACACAAACACACAGAGACACACACACACACTTACATGGACACAGACACACAAACACATGCAAGCACACACAGAGACACACACACACTTACATGGACACAGACATACACAAACACAAAGAGACACACACACACTTACATGGACACACACACGTGCACAGAGACACACACACCTACATGGACACACACACAAACGCACACACAGAGACACAAAGACACGCACGCACACACAGAGACACACACACACTTACATGGACACACACACGCAAGCACACACAGAGACACACACACACACTTACATGGACACAGACACACAAACGCACACGCACGCACACACAGAGACACACACACACACACACACACACTTACATGGACACACACACAAACACACGCACACAGAGACATACACACACTTACATGGACACAGACACACAAACACGCACACACAGAGACACACAAACTTACATGGACATAGACACACACAGACACACAAACACACGCACACACAGAGACACACACACACTTATATGGACACAGACACACACACTTACATAGACATAGACACACAAACACGCACACACAGAGACACACACATGGACACACACATGGACACAGACACACACACTTACAGACACAGACACACAAACACGCACACACAGACACACACATGGACACACACACGCACAGACACAGAGACACACACACACTTACATGGACACAGACACACACACACAGACACAGACAAACTTACATGGACATAGACACACACAGACACACAAACACACGCACACACAGAGACACACACACACACTTACATGGACACAGACACACACACTTACATAGACACAGACACACAAACACGCACACACAGAGACACACACATGGACACAGACACACACACGCACAGACACACACAAACTTACATGGACATAGACACACACAGACACACAAGCACACACACACACACACACACACACACTTATATGGACACAGACACACACACACTTACAGACACAGACACACAAACACGCACACACAGAGACACACACATGGACACACACACGCACAGACACAGAGACACACACACACTTACATGGACACAGACACACACAAACACCCCAAGGCTTTACTATAGTGGATTTTTTACATACATTATAACTTTATCACAAAAAACGAATGACACTTCCATTGTTAAATGTGATCTAGCAGAGATTAATTGCAAACATGATTCATGTATGTTATCTATATTGTTTGGAACTGAGATAAAGAAAATATATGTTGGAGTTTTTTTATGTAAATATTTAGTTATATATTTCTTTTAAAACCAACAATAATGTTCCGGGTCAATTTGACCCGAACAGTTCCAAAGGGTCTAAAATGTGAACATAACACAAGGGTTAAAGAACAGCATAAAACAGCATTAAAAAAAGAAGAAAAAACACACACAGTTAAAAAGCAGGAGCAAAGAAGAATAAAAAAGTAAAATAAAATAAAATAGATGAAGTTAAAAGTTCTTAAAAAGAGCTCAGCTATAAGCTTTTAACCTGGATTTAAAAGTGCTCACAGTTGGAGCTGATCTCAGTTCTGCTGGTAGTTTGTTCCAGTTGTGTGCAGCATAACAGCTCAATGCTGCTTCACCATGTCTAGTTTGAACTCTGTGCTCCACTATCTGACCTGAGTCAGTAGATCTCAGAGCTCTACTGGGTTTATACTCTACTAACATGTCATTAATGTATTCTGGACCTAAGCCATTCAGTGATTTGTAGACCAGTAGCAGAACTTTAAAATCTATTCTGTAGCTGACTGGGAGCCAATGTAAGGTCTTAAGAACTGGGGTGATGTGATGTGATCTCTTTGTTCTGGTTAAAACTCGAGCTGTAGCTGTTTGATACTTTTTGGGGGGAGTCCAGTCAGAAGACCGTTAACAGTAGTCTAGTCTATTGGAGATGAAGGCATGAATCAGCTTCTCCTGATCAGTTTGCGACATAAAACCCTTAATTCTGGATATGTTTTTAAGTTGATAAAAAGCTTATTTGGTGACTGATTTGATATGGCTTTTGAAGGTCAGATCTGAGTCTATCAGCACGCCAAGGTTTCGGACTTTGTCTTTAGTTTCTAAAGACAATGACTCAAGAGCAACCCTCTTCTCTCTATTGCCAAAAACAATGATCTCAGTTTTTTCTTGATTTAACTGAAGGAAATTTTGGTTCATCCAATTTTTGACTTGCTCTAAACAGTGACATAATGGGCCCTAGTTTGGTGGCGCAGCGCAGGTGGCGCAAGGTAGCGCAGCCGGTGTAATGCAAGTTTCGACCAGCGCAGCCTAGCGCAAAGTCAGATTGGCAGATTGGTAGATCGCGCTGCGCTGAGATAGGTGTGTCCGCGCAGCAGGGGGAGGCGTCACAGATTCAGCTTGGCGCAGTGGAAGTTTCGTGCGAAAATGTCCCGCCGAGGGTGCGCTGAAAGCTTGCCGCCTCAAACCAGGTCTACTCTCAGCGCAGGGCAAAGCGCAGCAGGTGCAGTGGAAGTTTGGCTGCCCGGTGCGCAGTGCACACACGTCACCAAGACCTCACAGGCAGGTTTCCACAGTTCCAGGCACATTTCAATGCAATAAATATCCACAATAACCACTATTTAATGCAACTAATGGAATCAACACGTGAATTTATATCTATATAGATTGTCCCGTCACATCTGGCGTCAGATCAAAGGCTGTCGGCACGTGTAATGGAAACTCCACCTGAATTAACACAGCAGGGACGAACTGGCACTGAAAAGCAGCTGTGGATGTCCCAAGAGCAGGACTGTGAGGGTGGATAACTGCATGTCGCTGCCGTGTTGAGATACAACTGTGCCGTTGTGATGATCCGCTTTATTTATTTATTTACTTACTTATTAATTTATTAGCGGGCGAGCGACTGCGTCGTCACGCAACCATAATGAAAAACAAAACACAAGTCATCATCTCTCTCTGCCCACCACAACAGCCTCGGTGTCAGATAGTCAGTATATAGCCTATACTCAGCATCTCTCATCACAGAAAAAAAAGAGAGACGGACAGACAGAGAGAGAGAGAGAGCGTGCTTTACGCTGATTTCATCCCTGTTACTGTACGCATGGTGTTTGTTTATGTTGTGATTAGAGTACACCTCTCATCTTTCTTACACAGGGTTTGAATAAATGTGATTTTCTTTATTAGTTGTTGTTTTTTTACCCTGGGCAGCGGTTCTCAGTGTATCAGATCAAACCTGATTAAGGATATTAGTAAACTCATTATTCAGCCACTCTGAGCTCGGACCTCCGGACCAAAACACCTGTTTCCTCCTGGGAGAGGTTCGGCCTCTGGCGTCACTGTCTCCTCCGTCCGTGTCAAAGTATAAAATGACAAACTTGCAGTGCGCATCGCCCGCGGCGCAGTTAAAGGTGAGGAGAGGAGCTCATTTGATTGGTGAAGATCCAAATCGGCTGTGTTAATCCCACTTCACGCCTTTCTCTCCTCCTCCTGTCTCCCTCCCGCCCTGTCTCCTCCCCCTTTGCCGTTTGCGCCGGTAGGAGGGACAAGGGGAGTACCTGCGCTGGCCTGCATCAGACTGCGCTGCCCACCAAACTTGCAAAATGCACCTGGACACGCCTTGTTGGCGTGGCGAAGCTGCGCTGTGCTTAGACTGCGCTCGGTCCAGGAAACTAGGGCCCAATGACTCTATTGGACTGCAGTCATCTGGAGACAGTGCGAGATATATCTGTGTTTCATCTACATAACTATGATAGTTGACATTAGAATTCTGCAGAATTTGACCCAAAGCAGATTGAACAGAAGGGGTCCAAGGACTGATCCTTGAGGAACTCCACATGTCCTAGCCACTCGATCGGATTGATAACTACCAATGGTCACAAAATAACTCGGTTCTTCCAAGTAGGACCTGAACCATTTTAGGACTGTCCCGCTGAGTCCTGCCCCGGTTTCCAACCTGTTCAGCAGTATACTGTGATCCACATTCTTAAACGCAGCACTGAGATCCAACAGGACCAGAACTGACACCTTGCCTGAGTCGGTGTTCAACCTTATGTCATTTAACACTCTAATAAGAGCTGTTTCTGTACTGTGGTGAGGTCGGAAGCCTGATTGAAATTTGTCAAAAAGTCCACTGGAGTTCAAGAAGTTACTGATGTGGCTAGGTGAAGAGGGCCCGGGCGGGGATTGAACCCACACCTCCCGGGTAATAGTCATGTGCGCTTGCCAGTCACCCAAAGCGACATCCCCTTGGCCAAGTAGCCAGGGCACATGATCAATTGGAGGCATAGTGACAGGACCACCACTGTCACATCTCTCCCCCTCTTTTCACAAGCACGTCCTCGTGCTTCCGCGCAGGCTGCCACACATTAGGAATCCATGGACCCACCCCTAGTGCTACATGGATCCTGCCAACAACGCCAGAATGTGGCAAGGTGAAGAGGGCCCGGGCGGGGATTGAACCCACACTTCCCGGGTAAGAGTCATGCACGCTTGCCAGTCACCCAAAGGGACGTCCCCTTGGCCAAGTAGCCAGGGCACATGATCAATTGGAGGCATAGTGACAGGACCACTGTCACACTGAGTTGATTAAAAACCACTTTCTCAACGATTTTGGCTATAAAGGGAAGATTTGAGATGGGTCTGTAGTTGGTTAAAATGGTAGTATCCAACGCTCTCTTTTTTAAGAGTGGCTTGATGGCAGCTACTTTCAGGGGTTTAGGAAACGTGCCTGATTGAAGTGAGCAATTTATTATTTGCTGCAGATCTGTTTGGACAGAGCTTACAATAGTTTTAAAAAAGTCAGATGGCTTTGTGTCAAGACAACATGTTGATGATTGAAGATGCTGAACTGTTTCTTCTACGGTTTTTTGGTCAACTGTATTAAACTCTGACATTACAGTTTAATCCTAGGTGATTTTAGGGATTGCATCATTGTATTATTTTGCTGATTTGTGTTGATATTTAGGCTTATAGATTTGATTTTTTCATTGAAAAAGCAAGCAAATTCATTGCATTTTTCTCTGGAGGAGAGTTCTGAAACTATTTCTTTTGGGGGGTTGTAAGCTTATCAACCATAGCAAACAGAGCGCGAGTGTTGTTGATGTAATTATTAATCATTTCAGAAAAAGTGTTGCTGTCTAGCCTTGAATAATTCATGGTTAAAATTACAAAGACTTTGTAGAGGTCATGGTGAATTTGAAGTTTAGCTTTTCTCCATTTACGCTCTGATTTCCTGCATTCTGTTTTCAGAGCCTTTACCATCATATGAAGAAGAGGACTCCTCGCCAACATGTCTAGTATATATAGGGACAGGGACATGAGGAACTCAGGTGAGACATTTATCCTTTATCTTTCATCTTGAAAGTGAATTAGTTGATTAACATACAGCTTTAATTATCAATATGATATGCTGTCAATCAAAATACTGCATGCAACAAATCTTTTTTTAAACCTTTTATTACCTTGTTATACACCTTTCAGTGAAAACCGTGTCACTCTCTCAGTTATCATTATTGAGATTCATAACAGAGGCAGGTTCTTCATACTCTGGTCATTATCAGTATAGTAAAACAGATGATTAGCAAATGAAGAAGAGGATTAGCATTGCAGCAGTGCTATATAAACGGCAAACACAATTATAACAGAAAACATTGGTCAAATAGGAACATTAAAAATAGCAGAAGAGAAGGTCAGCTCAGACACAGTTTCACGGTCTACAGTTATTGCACATGTCCCAAGTATTGTAAACTGATGTCTCTGAGTAGAAACTAAAATGCCACATGATAAATATCATACAGCCAATAAATAATTACTTAAAGACAATCATTTGAAATAAATAACAATGAGCACCCGTCACTCTCAGTGTTACTATTGTGATATACGTACATGATACGTTGTTGTTGTTGTTGTTGTTGTTGTTGTTGTTGTTGTTGTTGTTGTTGTTGTTGTTGTTGTTGTTGTTGTTGTTGTTGTTGTTGTTGTTGTTGTTGTTGTTGTTGTTGTTGTTGTTGTTGTTGTTGTTGTTGTTGATGATGATGATGATGATATAACCCCCAAGTTTGAACTGGAAAAGAATTCACTGAAATATGTAAATATGATTGAACATCAAGATTCACAGTTTTGGTTTTGTTTTCTTGCAGCTGGTGAGCCACACTCCTGCAGCTCATTGTGCCTCGGCCCTCTGACCTTCCACAACAAGGCTGTGGGAAGTGCAGTCACCCTGAGAGAGGGCTGTCACATCGCAGAGAGGAGAGAGGGCACGTTCAGGAACGGCGTGGTGTTCAGCAACCGCCCAGTGAAGATCCACGAGAAGGTTCATCTCAGGGTGGAGAAAGATGTTTTGAGGTGGACAGGAGGTCTGCGTGTGGGCTTCACCAATGTGCCGCCCTCAGCCAGATCCCTACCTCTGCCTGGTTTGACCATCCCAAACCTCACTGAGCAACCCGGGCACTGGGCTGCTCCTTTGTATGAATACAACTGCCAAGCTGGTTCAGAGTTAAAGTTCTGGGTTTCAAAAGATGGCAGCATATACGTCCAAACCAGCAACAAGAAATGCAAAGTACTAGAAGGAGTGGACCTCAGCAAGCCACTGTGGGCCATGATAGACATCTACGGACAGACAAGCTCCATTTCCCTCCTGGGTAAATATACTAACAAACTAATGATGTACTGGTTTGAACGACTGCTTTAAAAAAAGATCAAATAATTTAACCTCTCTCCTTTTCATTGTTGCAGGATCACAGAAAACGATGGGGGTTTTCACCAAAAGATCCTGTCCTGCACCTGTACGTAGATGCCTCACCTCAACTGATGTTGAAAGCCTCAACAGTTCGATGCCTGATCTCTTCGACTTCAGTTTCGACATGAGCGACCCAGCAGGTTAGAAGAATCCTTCTGGTCAAATGAGTTCTAATTGCATATTTGACCACAGAGAGGGGGGTGTAATTGTCTTTGTGTTGGAGTTGTCAGTTGCAATTAAAATTTCCTCTCTTCTGATTATAGAAACCCGTTGTGTGGCGTGTTTGGATGGAGAGGCCGACATGGTTCTTCTGCCTTGTAGCCACCGGTGTTTATGTGAGAGCTGCTACCTCAGAGTCCTGGTGGAGTCTGGTACCTGCCCTCTGTGTCGAAAAGAGATGTGAGCACCATCAGTGGAGGGCAGACGTGTGCCTAAGCCCCAACACACCAGAAACGTATTGACTGACTGTAAAAAAAACCAAACAAACTATATGCTATGAATGGCACCTGCCTGTGCAGAAACGTTTGGAGTAGCTATGTCCACAGTGTCCCTCCCTGAAACCTAGTCCTGGTTTTCTCACTCTTTCTTCCTTGATAAGTGAATATTGGGCTGCTAATGAGGACAACCTGTGATATTTTTTGCACTTACCATAATGTTCAAATGTAAATAATGTAATATATCCTATTATATTTCCCCTCAGGGTTGTAAATCTTGTAATCTTTGTAAAGTTAATGTTTGTATGAATATTATGTTTTGTATTGTTTAATTATGAAAATGTCTGTGAAAGAGTCTACTTTCTACTAATTAAATTCCTTCCTTCCTACATCTATTCACTTATTAAGTTGATACTCATCCCTTAACATGATTTATTAAATGGGATTATTATAATTCATGAAAGAACTTGACAATACAATTTCCATTCATGTTCCACTCACTGATTTGTTCAGCGTCGGATATTGTTTAGTTTTCTGTTCTGTTACAAGGTCATGAATGAAACCTCGAAATAAGAGAGTGTTACTGAGTAGATTTTGAAAATGCAATCTTGTTGATTTGTAATTTTTAAAATTAATGCAAGAGCAGCAATTGATATAAAATATCAATATCTGCAATGATCCATACTGCAGATACACATCAGAGGAGTTTACACCTACAGCTGCGGATCCTTGTTCTTGTGACAGTTCACAAACATGTAAAACATGTTCAAATGTGAAAGTACAAACAAGAAAGCCAGCAACACTCGGTGTCCTTCGTTACAAACCTTTAATTTAACACTCTATGTAAGTGATTGCTGTCGGAAGATATAACTATTTAAGACTTATATTAACACAAATATATCACTTACTTCTGCTTTAACATTAGTTTAACTTAACGTTAGTTATCCTAACATAACGGTTACAGCCGACACCAATAATGTTAAGTCCTATTTTTTTCCCTCTATTGGACGTTATCTGGCTGGAAAAAGGTAGAAGTGACGGGACCGGTAAGCCGTTGTCAAAGCAAAAAAAAAAAAAAAAAAAAGCTCCAGAACTAGAGGGGGGGCTGGCCGGCCTGCTGCCCGGGCGCTGGTGTGCGGATGAGTGAAGGAGGGAGACTCGGTCTCTGGAGCTCACCATGGTTACATAGATAGCAGACGCTTTTTAGGCTACATTTTTGTCCTCGCGCTTATGACACGCGCTGTCCCTGCAGATTGGCAGCTGACTTGAGAATGATATTAGGCTACTCTGGTTAACTGTTGAGACAATTGAAATTGGTGTGACCGGCACTAGTGTTACTTGTGTATGACAACGCCACTCTCTTTAAAGGGGAGAGACCCTGGACTACACGCAGTGTGACTAATTTACAGCAACCACTCCCCACTCAGGTTAATACCTATTAGGGCAAGGACAAGCAGAGGCTTTTGAAGTTATACAAAAATAAAGTTTATTTTAACAATATCCCCTCAACAATAAAATCAATACTTTTGTATTTGATCAGGCTGATACCTAGAGTTGGACACACACATAACCAGGTGAATACTGTTATGCATTTAAAGGTTCGAAGGCACTACACACTTCAAAGACACTGCACACTTAAAGGTTCAAAGGCACTGCACACTTAAACAGCTCAAAACACTGTATACTGAAAGGTTCAAAGGCACTGCACACTTAAACAGTTCAAAAACACTGTATACTTAAAGGTTCGAAGGCACTGCACACTTCCAGAGCAAACATTAAATTCTACGACACCATGGAAAGGTGGATGGTCACAACTATCAAGATATAAGCGCAACAAAACAAAAACAAAAATGGAGACACTAATTATAAGGATCTCTGGGAGGAGAGAACAGTGGCTGCCCTGCCGACGTGTGTCGCCAGTTCAGCCTACAAAACAGAATAAATACATTACAAGAAATTCAACAGTATTATTAAAACTGACCCAGATGATACCCATGCAGTCTCTCGTACCTGCTTTGAGCTAAGCTGTAGCGCATCCAGGTAATACAGTAGATAGACTGGGACAGCTAATGCTGCTGGTCATAAAGTGCTGATGATTAATATCTACAAATATAACAGGAAATACAAAGTTAAATAAACCACCGAATGTACAGCAGCAGACAGGTGGCAACATCATATTAGGTGGACATATTATTAGTAGCTCCCACCTTAAACTGCTACGAGGTAAGGCCTACAGGTATGAGGTACAATGCAGTTTAACCCTCATGGCACCAACAGACACACTAAAATGCACTGAGAAGTAATATAACAGGAAATACAAAGTTAGATAAACCACAGAATGTACAGCAGCAGACGGGTGGCAACACCATATTAGGTGGGCATATTATTAGTGGCTCCCACCTTAAACTGCTACGAGGTAAGGCCTACAGGTACGAGGTACAATGCAGTTTAACCCTCATGGCACCAACCGACACACTAAAAATGCAAGGACAGGTAAATAATCTAAACTCAATAAAACACAAGCATATAGACCCAGAAAAGTGTTTACCTCTTTTCTTCTCAGACCTACGACGCCGGCAACAGGAGCATGGACGAGGGTGAGCTACGAGAACAAACGTGGACTTGCAAAGTCCCGCGAGATCCTAGTCTCATGTACTGTGTGGCTGCTGTTGCTAGGTTCCCCACCTGGTGACCTGGGTCCTAGCGTCCCATATGTTACATACACCCCCACTTTAAAAGGTCGCCGTCCCGGTGACATAACTCACTTTACTTAGCAGGAACATTAGTCTCGTGGCCTGTGTGCTAAAGGGTCTGGAGGCCGTTGGGCTAGGGGTTGGGGTAGACGGAATGGGTTTGAATGCTGCCCAGCTGTGGTTCGGTGGGAGCGCCGTATCATCTCTGGTCCCAACAAGAACTGGGGGGCTGTTTCTGGCCCTTCAGGAGAGGGTGGATTGCTCTCTGGGAGACCTACAGGTTCTTCCATGGACACAAGGCCAGTCTCTGGGGGCTGGGGGTCTGGGGCTGGCTCCTGTTCGGCAATAGAGCTAACGTTACAGGGGGAGCTGATGAAACCTGACAGAAGGCTGCTGTTACTGTCCTCATCCTCGCTAGCGTTTCCTAAGGGGGGGTTTCATCCCTCTGTCGGGGGGGAGGGGGGCCACTAGTGGTTCTGAGACCAGCACGCCTCTCTCAGTGATTGGTCTTAGTTCAGAGCGATGAACAGTTTTCTGCTGTTCTGGGTTGGATCGGGACTGGATCTTGTATACTGTACCGACATTATCCAGGCATTTCACCACTTGGTAGACTGTTGATTCCCAGACATCTTGGATTTTTCTACGTCCTAGTACATGGTTCTTCCGATAGACCAGAGTGCCAACTGGAAGGATGGCTGTGGTTGTTGGAGGTTGGCGCTGCTCTCTGGCTGTGGCAGCTGCCTCCAAATGCTTTTTAGCTGCCACATACACAGAAGCCAAGTGATCTTGATGCTTGGTGACCCAGTCATCTGGTGTGATTGAAGCTGGCTCCTCATCCGCTTGCCCCAGTAGTAGGTCAACAGGTAGCTGGGGTTTCTGACCAAACATCAGTTCGTATGGTGAATGACCTGTTGACTGGTGGACTGTTGTATTGTAAGCAAACACCAACTGGGGGAGCAATTGAGGCCATTTTCGCTTTTTCTCTCCTGGGAGGCAGCGCAAGAGATCAAAAAGGGTTCGATTAAACCTCTCGCATTGTCCATTTCCCTCTGGGTGGTAAGGGGTCGTCCTGCTTTTTGCAATCCCATACAGCTGGCAAAGGCGTTTGAGTAGTTCACCTTCAAAGTTGCGGCCTTGGTCCGAATGAATTCTTTTAGGCACTCCATAGGTGTAAAACCATTTTTCCGTGAGAATTTTAACAACAGTATGGGCCTTCTGGTCCGATGTTGGATATGCTTGAGTGAATTTGGAGAAAACGTCGGTCACGACCAAGACATGCTCTCTCCCATCACTGGCTCTTTCCAAGGTGGTAAAGTCAATGGCAACGACCTCTAAAGGTTTGGAGGCCGTCAGATGTCCCATGAACGTCCGGACTGAGGGCCGCACTGCTTTGGCAATGATGCAACGTTCACACTCTTTGCACCACTGGTCAATGTCTGAACGCATATTTGGCCAGTAGCATCTTTCTCTGACCAAGGCTGTCGTCCTTTCTGCCCCCTGGTGGCCGTGATTGTCATGTAAATTGGTCAGTACTTCTGCTTGTAGTGCTTTTGGTAATAGCAGCTGGTGAACTGTCTGTCGGCTTGGGGGCATCTGTACCTCTCTGTAAAGCACATTGTCCTTTTCCTTGATTCTCCTCCATTGTCGGACAAGCTCCAAAACCTGGTTGGGTTCTCTAGACCGTTCTGCTCTGTTTGGGGGGCGTCCTCTCCTCCAGTAGGGGAGAAATGCTTTGACCACTGGGTCTGTGGCTTGCAGGGCCTGCAGATCAGCCTTCTCCCGCACCGGAGCTGCGTCCACTGCCATGACGTTACCAGTGAGCTGTGGTTGTGTGGGAGAGTACTTTTTAGAGCCAGTCATTTGTGATGGAATGTTAAAACCAGGCACGATGTCAGAAATGGAATGTACTGCTGGGGTGTTCGGTTGACGGGAAAGGGCATCAGCATTACGGTTGGCTGCTCCGGGGCGGTATTTAATGTCAAAGTTGAAACTGGCCAATTCGGATGCCCACCGTTGCTCTACAGCTGCTAGCTTGGCCGTCTGGAGGTAGCTCAGGGGGTTGTTGTCTGTGTACACGGTGAAAGCCGTCCCCAGAAGGTATTCCCTGAACTTTTCTGTGATGGCCCACTTCAAAGCAAGGAATTCTAATTTCATGGAGCTGTAGTTTGACATGTTTCGTTCACTTGGTCTAAGCCCCCGGCTGGCAAATGCGATTGGCCGACGGGCTCCATCCTGTTCTTGAGCAAGTACTGCACCCAAGCCCTGGTGGCTGGCATCCACTTCTAGGATAAAGGGCTTCTTGAAGTCGGCGTAGCCAAGGACAGGAGTAGTGACAAGCTTGTTTTTAAGTGTCTGAAATGCTTTTTCACATGACTCACTCCACTGTCCTTCCAACTTGGCACTGACCTTTGACCTTGGTTTTTTCTTGCTTCCTTCTAGCTCTCCAACCAGTCGATGAAGCGGGGCTGCATGCTTTGCGAACCCTTCTACAAAACGCCTGTAGAAGGAGGCAAAACCCAAGAAGCCGCGTAATTCAGTGACGGTGGATGGGCGCTTCCACTCTGCCACTGCCCTGGTCTTCTCTGGGTCGGTTGCCACACCGGCAGGGGAGATGATATGACCAAGGTATCGCACCTCCCGCTGAAAAAAATGGCATTTAGACATCTTCAGTTTCAGGTTATGCTGCTGGAGCCGACTCAGGACCATCTCCAACCGCTGCAGGTGTTGACTGAAGGAGGTGGAGAAAATTATGATATCGTCTAAATACAGCAGCAATGACTGAAAACTCTGATCCCCGAAGATACGTTCCATTAGGCGCTGGAAAGTTCCTGGCGCATTACAAAGTCCAAATGGCATTCTGTTAAACTCGAAGAGGCCAAACGGGGTGCAGAATGCCGTCTTCTCTTTGTCTCTCTCTGACATTGGCACCTGGTTGTATCCACTTGCCAAGTCGAGCGTTGAGAACCATTTGGCACCAGTAAGAGCATCCAAAGATTCTTCAATGCGCGGCAGCGGATATGCGTCTTTCCTCGTCTTGGCGTTGAGTTGTCGATAATCGACACACAGCCGGATGTCACCACACTTTTTCTGGACAACCACAATGGGGGAGGAGTAAGGGCTGGAGCTCACTCTCACAATCCCTCGCTGTAACAGTTCTTGTATGTGGGACTTGACAAGTGAAAATTGAGATGGGGGGAGACGGCGGTACCGCTGACGAACAGGGACGTCATCTATCAGTGGGATCTCATGGTAGATCAGGTCAGTACAACCCAAATCCCCATCATCCAGGCTGAATGCGTCTCGGTACTTTGTCAGCAAACTCTTGGCTGCTTGTGCATCATTAACAGGGAGATCGGGCCAATTCAGTTCACTCAGGCCAGGGAGGGGGTGGGGGGGGGAGGCCTCTACTGCCGTAGACTGGATGAATACCACCTGCCGGCCTTCGTCCTGTGTCTGCTCCTCCACCTGTACAGCCTGGGAAGAGGAATGTAGATCGGCCAAATGTAACGTCCCCAACACTGTTTTTTATCTCAGCCACTGGTCTTCCTCACCAACATTAACAACAGGGATGTTGACAGTTCCTCTGGAAACAGTGAGGAGGGCGCTAGATATGAGCAGGTTCATGGGTAACCGACCTTTTCCGTAGGGCAGAGGCTCCAGCAATACAGTACCAAGGGCTGGGCCTGGGCCTTGATTGCAGGTGGCCTGGACGAACTGTAGGGAGCCCGCTGGTATCCGGATTGCCGGTCCCGGTGGTGTCACAGCCTCCCCTACATGGCCGGTCTGCAAGAGGCGGTCCATCTGTTGGTACTCTGACAATGCACGCCCCCATTCCCTCTCAGCTTGTTTTACTAGAGGAGAAGAAAAGAGATTGTCACCATGTTCCCTGAATAATACAGAGTAACAGCCACTGATAATGTTCATTCCCAACAGACCAGGTACTACAGTTTTCCTTTGTTGGGAAGCTGGATCAGGGGGGTCTTTTACCACCAGGATGCCCATCTGTGGGAGGGTGGTGCCGAGAACTTCAACATCTAACTCCACATACCCCAAATATGGAATATCTAATCCATTAGCTGCTGTTAATTGGAGCCAGGTACAAGATTTCAGTTGCTCATTTGTTTGTGGCATCAGATACTGTTCAAAGAAAGCCTGTGTTACAGTAGTTACCATTGATCCAGTATCAAGTAAGGACGGCACCTCCACCCCCCCTACTCTGATCTTTACTACTGGGCAGCGTCCAATTAGCCGGGATGCCAGACTTGCCTGTTTTGAACCCACAAATCCCCCTTCTGGTATCGGGTTCCCAACACCAGAGGGCGCTAGTTTTCCTGCTGCTCCACTGCATTCACTCTTGCTCCCACCCATTGGCCCCGTCCCCGTGATCCCACCCCCCCAGGGAGGCCACCCATTTCAACCCGACAAAATCTAGCAATATGACCTGCCTTGTGACACCGCATGCATATTGGTTTTCCATCTGGCTGGAACTGGTATTGTTTTGGCCTGCTGCTGCTGGGGGGATCCTGGGGGCTTGTATAATTAGGGGCAGTGGACGAAGAGCCTAAGTGTTTAAGAATGGCATCTAGCTGTACTTGCTGTTTGCGTAAACACTCCTTCAATTCTGCCAGCTCATCACTGGACCTAGCAGCAATGGCGTTGGTGTCGACATCACCTTGACC
The DNA here is from genome assembly GCF_045865225.1 of Trachurus japonicus. Classification (NCBI taxonomy): domain Eukaryota; kingdom Metazoa; phylum Chordata; class Actinopteri; order Carangiformes; family Carangidae; genus Trachurus; species Trachurus japonicus. Next base: position 29,264,568 of record NC_140915.1, on the reverse strand, counting down.
TAATCCTGAAGCATTCGAATCACAGGAGTATGCTCGTGCTCTTTGTCCACAAGCAGGGGGCCCTCGCTTTTCCCATTTGATAGCTGCATTACGTACATCTTTGAAGGAATGGTTAGGATGTTGCCGAACCAAGTGGGCCAATTCACGGTGTAATTTGGTGTCACGTACGTTTTCAATGAATGTGTCACGGATCACCAAATCTGAATTCGAAACCCCCCTTGGATCTTTACTTTCAAGTAGTTCCATCAAATGCAACAAAGCATGGGAAAACTCACGTATGGACTCATTATCCTGTTGCCGGCGTTGAAAAAATTGTCTCTGTAAGCTCACATATGTTTGATCACACCCAAAATTATCAAGCAGTATTGTGAAAATAGCCTCTGGTGTGGCTCTATCAGTTGGAGAGCTAAATTTTACCTCCCGCTTAGCTTCCCCATCTAGCAGATCACAAAGAAATGTTGCTTGTTCAACCTGTGTGTGCTGCACAAACAGTGACTTTTTTGCTTCTTCTACCCAGTCTTCTACAGTTAACCCATCCTGAGCTATATCTCCTGAAAACCGTGGACATTTCCTCTCTCTTGGTGCATACATGTACACCCGCCCCGTTGAATCACTACTGACATTATTAGTTACTATACGGCTAGATGGCCCAGGGGCCTCTACATTTACTGTTCCGTTTCCCCCATCTTTGAGTCTATTATTTTCTGCTTTTAGTTGCTGAACAAGTTCAGTCAAGGCTCTGATTTGTTCCTCTGATTCAGACATTTTAATTGACTTTCTCAAAAAAAAAAAACAACACCACCCAACAATCAATTCTTGGACATGGGTGAGCGAACCCCCCCAAGAATAATGTCTTTGTCCACTGTGTGTGTAAACGCTGGTGGTTCGGCGTTGCAGCTAGAGGGCGGTGTTGCAGCTAGAGTGCGGTGGATGTCCTCTGGATCTCCTCTTGGGCAACCACTGTCCTCCTCCTCCACCCCCAACCCTTGCTACCTTAGTGTCTCCAAATAAATAAAAAAAAACACACAAAAAAAAAAAAAGCCTCCGCAATCCTGCCGACAACGCCAAATGTGACCGGCACTAGTGTTACTTGTGTATGACAACGCCACTCTCTTTAAAGGGGAGAGACCCTGGACTACACGCAGTGTGACTAATTTACAGCAACCACTCCCCACTCAGGTTAATACCTATTAGGGCAAGGACAAGCAGAGGCTTTTGAAGTTATACAAAAATAAAGTTTATTTTAACAATATCCCCTCAACAATAAAATCAATACTTTTGTATTTGATCAGGCTGATACCTAGAGTTGGACACACACATAACCAGGTGAATACTGTTATGCATTTAAAGGTTCGAAGGCACTACACACTTCAAAGACACTGCACACTTAAAGGTTCAAAGGCACTGCACACTTAAACAGCTCAAAACACTGTATACTGAAAGGTTCAAAGGCACTGCACACTTAAACAGTTCAAAAACACTGTATACTTAAAGGTTCGAAGGCACTGCACACTTCCAGAGCAAACATTAAATTCTACGACACCATGGAAAGGTGGATGGTCACAACTATCAAGATATAAGCGCAACAAAACAAAAACAAAAATGGAGACACTAATTATAAGGATCTCTGGGAGGAGAGAACAGTGGCTGCCCTGCCGACGTGTGTCGCCAGTTCAGCCTACAAAACAGAATAAATACATTACAAGAAATTCAACAGTATTATTAAAACTGACCCAGATGATACCCATGCAGTCTCTCGTACCTGCTTTGAGCTAAGCTGTAGCGCATCCAGGTAATACAGTAGATAGACTGGGACAGCTAATGCTGCTGGTCATAAAGTGCTGATGATTAATATCTACAAATATAACAGGAAATACAAAGTTAAATAAACCACCGAATGTACAGCAGCAGACAGGTGGCAACATCATATTAGGTGGACATATTATTAGTAGCTCCCACCTTAAACTGCTACGAGGTAAGGCCTACAGGTATGAGGTACAATGCAGTTTAACCCTCATGGCACCAACAGACACACTAAAATGCACTGAGAAGTAATATAACAGGAAATACAAAGTTAGATAAACCACAGAATGTACAGCAGCAGACGGGTGGCAACACCATATTAGGTGGGCATATTATTAGTGGCTCCCACCTTAAACTGCTACGAGGTAAGGCCTACAGGTACGAGGTACAATGCAGTTTAACCCTCATGGCACCAACCGACACACTAAAAATGCAAGGACAGGTAAATAATCTAAACTCAATAAAACACAAGCATATAGACCCAGAAAAGTGTTTACCTCTTTTCTTCTCAGACCTACGACGCCGGCAACAGGAGCATGGACGAGGGTGAGCTACGAGAACAAACGTGGACTTGCAAAGTCCCGCGAGATCCTAGTCTCATGTACTGTGTGGCTGCTGTTGCTAGGTTCCCCACCTGGTGACCTGGGTCCTAGCGTCCCATATGTTACATTGGTAAAAACAAATGCTTATCAAAATTACAGAAAGAAGTGGCAGGCAGGGAAGTGAAGTTTTACACGATGGCAGAGGGAAAGGGCTTGAGAGTGTGATTGTTGCTGAGATTTAATCAGGTTGATTTGTCAGTGATTTATGACAAGACCGGACACTGCACAGAGCAGCAACCACGAAGACTTGTCATCTCACTGGTCATTAAATAAGACACATTGTTTACTCCAGCACTCCTTAATTCTTTACCAATTCTCCGCCGGACCGCGGCGTGTTTTTTCCTTTTTATTTTGCAGAGCAGTGAGCGAGTGAGCAAGCACCTGATAAACAGCGGATGCGCACCAGATGATTGACCGGGGCAAAAACTGAAACGAGAGGCATACAGAGAGGAAAACACAGCATATCGGCTACAATATAAGGTAGGTAGCCTATGTCCAAAAGGCTTTGTCCTGTCGTCACGACGTGAGTGAGGGAGGATGGTGGTTCAAGTTTAGTGATGAGGAAACTGTCACTAGGTGCGTTTCCATTACCCCTTGAAATGCGCAAAACCTAAATATCGAAATTAAAAACTGGTAATGGAAACACCTACATTTCGAAAAAACTCTCAAATATCGCAAAAAAGTTTTTAGTTTTTGAGACGAATCGATACAAACTTGTATCGCAAAAGTGTAATGGAAACACTTTTTCTACACGTCACCTGCGTCAGCGGAGTTGTGTGTGTCCACGCTGTGTTGGTTTATGTAACTTGAACCACATGTTGAACCACATGTTTATTGTCATGCATTGCTGACGTGGGCATCGTTTCTCAATAAATTAGAAAAACCTTTCCTATCATTCTCCTTTTCCGTGCTGGTTGAAGGAGACTGACTCGCATCCACGCTCCCACTCCCTCCTGCGCCGAAATGTCACCTTAAGTCACATAAACCAGTACGGGTGTGTGGACACAACCACCTTGATGTCAGCGCCTCATCACCGCTGGTGTTAAAAGGCTCCGTTCTTTCTGCAGTCAGGTTAAAGCGCACATCCACCGTGTTGGTAAACAATTAATCCCTCTATATATCAACGGAGGCAACAGTGCTTGAGCAGCTTGGGTTGGAGGTGGTGTGAGTGCGGGCCAGCGGGGGACAGAGGAGGGGGCATTAGAGCTTCAGCACGGAACAACTGGCCCGTGTGAGTGCGTCCTTATTTGTGGCCGCTGCAGCGCCACACGGGCTTTGCCTTTCAGTAATCAAGCGCTGTTTTTGTCTTTGTTAAAAACAGTAACAGCAACAGCTGTAGGCAGCTGAGATGGCGTAGCCACGAGTGTGCCAGTGCCACCCACAGAGGAAGCTGGCATACCCAAAAATGTGATGCATTTTTTGTTTTTGTTATAGTCTATAGCTTCTAACATGTTATCGATCAGTCAATACATTTGTAAAAATCGCCGTCAGGTGATGCGTTGCGACACCTGCACCGGCTCGCGGAGAAACTGGACTAATGGAATAATTAACGAGTTAAAGGCCAAACCACGCCGTCTTGCCCTTTAAATTGAGAGCTGCGCAGGGCGCACAGGAAAGCAGCGATATCGTTGTCCTCTTCTGCTTTGCGATATAAAACCATCAGGCCAAGCTGTTACATAATCATATGTGATGAATGATGAGCCCAGTAGTTGTGTTCAGATGGTTAAATAGCTTTGTTGATCATGCGATCAAAGTAATTTAAGCGCCGTTACGCACGCCGCATCTCTCTCGTCCAGTGCGCTCCTCTCCTCTCCTCCCTCTCCAGTACCGGGCTGCTCAGCTCTGGGACCGGGGCTGAGAGACGTCACCGCTTTCATTCCGTCTGTGATCCCTCTGGTCAGCGCGTTTAGATCCGAGTGGCCTGAGTGTCCCACACCTGAGCTCTGTGCCATAGCGCGCAGCTCCAGCTCAATGAATGACAGCAGGTCTCCCAGTTACCTGCAGCTGCTGCTCAACACTGATCAGAGCAGCTCACCCTTTGCTGAGGTTTTATTATAAACTACGTTTCTTATGCTGCAGCTCCACTATGTTTATTTGTCCCTCTCTCTATTAATGCGTTGGATCAAATTTTTATTCTGCGTTTGTATCCATCCAGCTCTCTGTCCACACTCTCCATGGCGGAAACGGTTACGCGCAAAATGCAGCACACAGGGATTATAATTTATTTATTTATTACGTAGGATTGTAGAATATTGTAGGCTACCTAGTTCAAAAGGCCCGACCTAAATGAATAAAGGTCGTATGAATTATTTATAGGCTAAATATATGGAGCGCCTGGCGCTCCCGCTCCTGCTTTTATTGATCGCCGAGACGTCGGCCGGTGGTCGAGCTCGATCAAAGGCCGACGTCTCGGCGATATCTTGCCAATGAGCAAACGCTCTCCATGCGACGTCTTGGCGACGGAACTTGATGCGTCGGGAATACGTCGGCACGACGTATGTGTGCTATCTGGGCAATAAATAAATGTTTTACAATGACCTGATAAGTCTGCATTACATTTTATTAAGACAGAGACCAAGCTAGTGGACTGGTAGCTCCAGAGGTAGTGGCAGCAGCCGGTCGTTGGCATTCTTTAAGTATTTATAATATTACTGTGCACATGGGAGGAGTTATGAAAGTAGGGACTGCAGTGCGTCACGGCGTCCCCCTCTGTAAGCCTGCCCTTAAGAACACAGACCCCTGAAGCAGAGTGAAACTGTGAAACCCTAACCTCTAAAATTAAGCACTGTACAGAAATGAGTCTTTTTGCATGTTTTTATCAATAAATTTCGAACACTTTTAAAGTGCTAGTTAAATTGCACAGTACCCATTGCACAAGTGTACAGATCACATGGGGTTGCTTATCTGGTCTGTTTTCAATAAGAGATACCAATGTTGGCAGGATTTTAAATACCAATGTTGAGTTAGAGTTAGGGGTTAGGGTTAGCGTATTTTATCATGTTCTCGCAATTCAATAAATCATGCTTCTTCAGAATATTACAGTGATGATACATAGTTGTTGTTTTTTTTATCTAAAAAAACTTTTAGAGCTTGTTTTATGCCGCTTCAACGGATTTTATAGTGGTTTTGCAGGACAGTGCCCAGCATTAAAATACGTATTTGCTGATTACGCTTTAAGTTATTTCTAATATGTCTAAAATTGGACAGATTGAAGTTCATTGTTTTGTTCATTCTGTTAGCAGTTTTCATCTATGTTGGTGGTATATTCAAGTATATTGGTGGTAATGTCATACATTTGCACATACATTTGAAGTCTAATATATATTTAATCTACTGGACATACATATTGCAGTATTTATTAGAATAGAATAGAAAGACCTTATTGTCCACTTTATTGTTTATTATGATACATGTTGATAATATGTGTAGGAGCATTAGTTGATTTGCAGATTGCTTTATGACAGCTTGCGCTTTGACACTATCTCTGGCCTGGTGGTGGCATCTTTGAGATTCTGGCGACATCTGTTGGTTCATCGGCTAAAATACAAACTCACACAGTGGTTCTCCTGTGGAGCCTCTGGGAGGCAGTGTGGTACTGCTTATCATTTGAGTGGTCATTAAATGATCAATTCTGTGAAATGGGAGAATATTTTGGCAAAAAGACTGTTTTTTCAGAAATGGTAGATTGTTCTAGAAAATTATTTCCAGGTTTCCACAAAACAAAAAAAAGAAACATTATATTATGATATAGTAAACCTTAAGACAAATGAAGGCAAAGTTTGAGAAAGTAAATATGTCTTCCAGTATCTGTCAGTGGCATGTTTCTTGCTTGTCAGATTTTTGTCTAAGGTGTCTCTGTGGATCTGTTGCATGACACTCCCTGGGTCGAGTGCCAAGATGGACTACAGAAGAAGAAGCAGACAGATGTGACCTTTGGTTTCTGATCTTGCAGGCAGCCAACCTGTTAAATATTTATCTTGGATGGCAGAGCTGAGAGCTGCTTCTGGACTCAGGCTGAAGAAATCCAGCAGACGTCTGCACACTCATATCTCCGGACAAGGAAGAATAGGAGTGGGAGCTGTCGCATGAACTTCCCTGGGGGCTTCAATTGTGCACTGCTGTTACAGAAATGCAGCTGATGAGACTGGATTTATAAAAGGAAAGCAGTAGCACTTCTCCTTTT